>NC_044552.1:20481236-20516572 GCF_007565055.1 Rhinopithecus roxellana | reverse complement strand
TTTTTTTTTTTTTTTGTTTCAGACAGAGCCTCGCTCTGTTGCCAGGCTGGAGTGTAGTGGCACAATCTTGGCTCACTGCACCCTCTGCCTCCTGGGTTCAAGTGATTCTCCTGCTTCAGCCTCCCGAGTAGCTGGGATGACAGGTGCCCACCACTACACCCAGCTATCTTTTGTATTTTTAGTAGAGCCGGGCTTGCACCATGTTAGCCAGGACGCTCTCAATGTCTTGACCTTGTGATCCACCTCCCTGGGCCTCCCAAAGTGCTGGAATTGCAGGCTTGAGCCACCGTGCCCGGCCAGTCTCAGGTATTTCTTTATAGCAATGCAAGAATGGCCTAACACAACTGTCTAGGCCTGGCATCTTTTTTAAAGGCGTTTTTGGGGGCTTTCTTTCCAATAGTTTCAGTAGTCACTATGTATTCACATTTTCTCTTATTCTGCATCAATTTAGTATTTTATGGTTTTTTTTTCTTTTTTTTTATTATTTTTATTTGAGATGGAGATTTGCTGTTGTCTCCCAGACTGGAGTGCAATGGCACAATCTTGGCTCACTGCAACCTCTGCCTCCCGGGATCAAGTGATTCTCTTGCTTTAATCTCCTGAGTAGCTGGGATTACAGGCACCTGTCACCACACCTAGCTAATTTTTTTTGTATCTTTAGTAGAAATGGGGTTTCACCATGTTGGCCCAGCTGGTCTTGAACTCCTAACCTCAGGTGATCCAGCCACCTTGGCCTCCCAAAGTGCTGGGATTACAGGTATGAGCCACCATGCTCGGCCAAATATATTTTTCTGTCAACATTAAGAAATAATCAGAAGCCTCATGCATTGCTGGCGCAAATGTGAAGTGGTAGAGCTGCTGTAGAAAACAGCTTGGCAATTTCTCAAAAAAAATAAACAGAGTTACCATATGACCCAGCAACTCTACCCCTAGGTGTTCGCCCAGAGATCTGGGCACATCTGTCCATGGGAAATAGTCAGTACAGCATTATTCATAAAAGCCAAAAAGTGGAAACAACCTACATGTCCATCAAGTGCTCAAAGCATAACAAAGTGTGGTATATCCATACAATGGAGTATTATTCAGCCTTCAAAAGGAATGGAATATACTGATACAAGCTACAACAGTGAAATAACCAGACACCAAAGGACACACATTGTGTGATTCCATTTACATGAAATGTCCAGAACAGGCAAATCCATAGAGACAGAAAATGGATTAGTAGTTTCCGGCGGTTGGAAGAGAAGTGGGTATGAAGAGTGGGTACTAAGGTATATGGGGTTCATTTATGGGGTGATGAGAACTTACTGGAATTAGACAGTGCTGATGGTTAGCAACTCTAAGTATAGTGAAAACCATCAAATTGTATACTTTAAAAGGATGAGCATTGTGGTATAGAATTATATTCCAATAGAGCAGTTATTTAAAGAAAAGAAATCATCAGAATTTGTAATCCTGGCATCCTGAACAAGACAAGCTCTCTAATGCCCTCCCAGGTCCCTGTCTGTCCCTTTCCTTGGCTTTCTTCAAGGGTCTTCCCACTTACACTGGCTCTGACATACATCATCCTTCCCACGAAGTTCAGGCCCCTGTGAAGTGAGGAACTTGGTATCTAATTTAGGGCTGTTGGATTTGAAGTCCAGGACATGAATCTGATGATGTCCACAAGCTTTAAGGTACTGATGAGGACATATCAAAAACTAAAGAAAGAATGATAATGCTAGAATTATTACTGTTATATATTCTTAAAAAAGAACTTTTTTCAGAAACAGGGTCTCACTCTGTTGCCCAGTCTGGAGGGCAGTGGCACAATCACAGCTCACTGTAGCCTCGACCACCCAGGCTCGAGTGATCCTCCCTCCTACCTCAGCCTCCCGAGTAGCTGGGACTACAGGTGCACACCACCGTGCCTGCTAATTTATTATTTTTTGTAGAGACGGGGTCTCCCTATGTTCTCCAAGCTGTTCTCAAGCTCCTGGGCTCAAGCGATCCTCCCACCTCAGCCTCCCAAGGTGCTGGGATTATAGGCATGAGCCACCCCCCCAGCCCTGTTATATATTCTTTAACACCAGGACTCACCAGGGAAAATGTCAAATGCCAGCACCATAGTTGTGTATACATGTTTGCAAAAGAAGAAAAATGGTATCCTTTACCAGTGAGTCTTGACAGAGCAGAGGGGAAATACAGAGAGGAAAACATGTTGCTTGAAAAAACAAATTTCAACTCACCATGGCCATCACCTGCTTTTAGCAGTGATTCATGGGATAGCCCAGATAACATCCAGGGAAGGCATGGGCAATTTCTATTTGTCAAAAGGGCTCATGAGCTAAACTGTGTTAAATTGCATTTGGTCTGTCATGTGTGAGTCTATAAATGTGTTTAATATGTGGCTGTCCTCCTCTCCTGTTAGATAACACACTTGTGGGGACAGGGTCACATCTTTTGTGTCTTCTGCTTGGCATCCTTGAGAGTGTGGTCTATATTTATGGTGTAGCCTTGGTTTCATCAACTGTAAATTCTGGATAATAGCTGTGCTCCTCACAGTGTCGTGGGCGAATTCAAACAAGAACACCAAAGAGAATGCACACGAAGCCTCCAGGTTCACCCCCGAGGTTTTCTGTTCCTTGGGAGGAAAACAAATGAGGAGAAGGGGTTGAGGTTTTGGATAGAGAATGGGGGTGTTTCTGCTGCTCCAGCCAGGCTGTGGCAAGGTTGTGGGCCTGGGGAAGAACACCGCAGAGGCCACCAAGCACCTCCAGGTCCCCGAGGGACTGGCTTGCTGAACACCAGGCCTCAGCCCCCGGCTGCAGAGACGGCCGCAGCCATTGTGGCCCTGCGGCCCCTGAGGGCTCATTTACCCTCAGGCATTCTCTTCACTGCCCACACTGGGGACAGCTGTGGCTAAGCCCACCGAAGTCAGTTCAGGCGAAGGCTCTAGAGAAAGAAGAGGCCAATGTGGGTGAATCGAGCCTCCTGTAAGGAGTTTCTTTCTATTTAGCATATTTTTTTATTCTAGGGTTGCCAGATTTAGCATTAAAAATACAAGACACTTGTTAAATTTGAATTTCAGATAAACAACAAATAGTGTTTTAGCATACAGCTATCTCAAATACTGCAAATATTGCAAACTGGGTGTCCTGCGTTTTATCTGACAGCATAGAATCACAGAGTTAAATGGGACAGTGATCACTGATTTACCTACTGCATTACCTTAGTCAAAACATATTTGAATTACCCTAAGCAGGTTACAGCCCACCTCTCTTGAACTTTTTTGCTTCAAGGACGTCGTAGCGTCGATTCTAAGTCTACTCTTATGGTATCTTTAGTCCCTGCGTGGGTATGTATATGTGCATGTGCATGTGGCTGGTAGAAAGAAAAATATCTTTCTGTCCCTCTGTAGAACAAAGAAGTGTGTGCTGGCAGACCTGGGTTAGGTCCCGTGTCAGCCTCATCTTCTGTCATTTGTGAGCACTTGAATTGCTGGTGAGTCAGAGAACCTGGCAGAATAGGACACTTTGTGACAGTCTCAGAGAATAGAAGATGATCTTAACAAAGGCCTGTGTATTCCAAACTCTCAAGCAAGATCTCTTAAAAAAAAAAAAATGAAAGGTAGGATGACAAAAATATGCTAAATGGTACTTTGAAAGACAGAAGTATCGTGTGTCTCACACTTTAGCATATAATTTAACAAACTGAACTGTCAGTCATTATAAATGCATATGATTACTTTTTTGAGGTGCATAAACCTTCTAAAATGAAAAATGCATTCATGAACAACTAATACCAGGAATGTTTATAAGGAAAAATGTTTGCATGTTGAAGTGTGACTGCTAGCAATTTGATAGAAGGTTTTCCCATCTGTGACCTCCAAATGAGAAAAAGGCACTTCTTGGCCTTACTCGGTTTCATGGCAGACGTCTACCTCTATCACTCAACTTGCTCTGGAGAACAACAGGGTGGTCTCTCATTTTTCTGCTTGGTTTAGTTCAAAGATTAAGAAGTATGTGCAGCTGAATGGAAGCAACTTTCTCTTTAGTATCTTCTCCCTTTTATTTTTACCCCCAAAGTGTAGAAAAAGTCATGAATTGTTGGCTTGGCTGCCACTGACTCCCAGCACTTTCTATGTCTTTCGGCATTGTATGAAGGGGTTTCCTTTCCCCATCTTAACCAACTGATTAAGTTGGATTTAAAATAGGTGAAGACTTTCTTTCCTTCCAATTCAAATACACTGTCTCTGCTTTGAGTTTCTGCAAAGGTAGTTCCTCCTTCTCCCTCCAAGGACTCTGGCCTCAAAGATCTACCTCCTTCCCTGGAATTGTCGGACCTGCGGGTGCAGCCCCTGGCTGACATTCTATAGCTCCTTTTCTGAGCTGGATACTGTGCCTCAAGTGCCAGCATGCTCAAAAGGAAGAGGGTGCTTGGCTGTCCCCACTCCTTTTTTTTTCTTTTCTTTTTTTTTTAGAAGGAGTCTCGCGCGGTCGCCCAGACTGGAGAGAAGAGGTGCAGTCTTGGCTCACTGCAAGCTCCGCCTCCAGGGTTCAAGCCATTCTCCTGCCTCAGCCTCCCGAGTAGCTGGGACTACAGGCACGTGCCACCACACCCGGCTATTTTTTTTGTATTTTTAGTAGAGACGGGGTTTCACCGTGTTAGCCAGGATGGTCTCGATCTCCTGACCTTGTGATCCGCCCGCCTCACCCTCTGTGCCCAGCCCCCAATCCTTTTTGTTTTTTTTTTTGGAGACAAGAGTCTTGCTCTGTCGCCCAGGCCAGAGTGCAGTGGTGCGATCTCGGCTCACTGCAAGCTCTGCCTCCCGGGTTCAAGCCATTCTCCTGCCTCAGCCTCCCAAGTAGCTGGGACTACAGGCACGTGCCACCACACCTGGCTATCTTTTGTGTGTGTGTGTGTGTTTTTGGTAGAAACAGGGTTTCGTCATGTTGGTCAGGATGGTCTTGATCTTCTGACCTCGTGATCCACCTGCCTCAGCCTCCAAAAGTGCTGGGATTACGGGCATGAGTCGGCCGCTTCAAATCAGCTATTGTTTGATGGACCTCATGGAGTTTCAGTCTATGCAGAAATAGTTTCATATTTTGCCAAAAGTTTCAGGGGATCACTATGCACACATGCAGTAATTTTCAGCTGTGAAACTGTGTCTTCTCCTAGGTCTTGTTCTGCAAATTCCATCCTTCTAGGCAGCTTAGAACTTAGCTTTCTCTTTGGGCTCTATCCCTCTTCTTGAAGCTTGGAAAGTGCCCTTAGGCAGAAAGCTGGAAGAACACAGGCTCACTCAGTGCATTTCCCTTTTCTCAAGGATCACAGCTCCGTACTATGTACTTCTCAATGCCTGAAAACATTGCTTCATGTATTTTGTCCATTTTTGTATTGTTTGTAGTGGAAAGTAAGTCCGATAATCGCTACTTTGTTAAGGAAAATGACTTGGCTGTCTCTTCACTCTAGTGCCATATATTTGCAATTGACTATTAATTATTTAAATGGACACACTTAGAATCATGCATGAAGAGCCAAAGATGCCAACAAGACAAAACAACAGGCAACTTAAAGAAATCCAGTGTTTCATATGTTTGGAGCACTTTCAATGAACAACTGAGACACCATGACATTTATACTTTATGTGAGATTCCATTTGACTTACACAGATACTGGAATGTATGGCACATGTTATGATAATGTAATTGTTCTTGTATTTTTTAAGAGTGGTAGTCAACCATTCATCACATGACAATCACTGCTATGTAACATAGATCATTTGATAATCCAAATCCCTTCTTTAAATGAAGAAATTGATACCCAAAGAGGGTAAATGACTTATCCAGGGCCACACAGCGAGTTAATCTCAGAATTCAATCTTAAAGGGAGGGTTCTTCCTCAGCTGATCCTCTCTCCCGTTCACTATGCTCAAACTCTGGACCTCCAACACTCCTTCCTCTTCCCACTCACAACGTGCCCTAAATATAAAAATGAGAGAGGAGCCTGTTGTCTCCTCTCCATTCATTTTTAGGCTGGTTAAAAAAGCCATCTGTAACAAAGAGACAATTTGCTGTAATGGAAAGAACATTGACTTGGAAGACAAATGATACGGGTTCTTCTCTTAGTGCAATCACTGATGCTCCCATGATCTGACAACTGATTGGTCCACTTCTCTCAATCTCAGTTTTCTCACCTTAAAATAATTAGATAATCATTTCTAATGTTCCTACTACTTCCAACATTCAATGTGATGTGAGAACATTGCACATGTTTAATGGCCACATTCCATTAATGGTAACAGAAGATAACAGAAGTTGAAGGAAACGTACTGTTTTATCCCTGTGCCTGAATATGTAAGTGCCTGCAACTGTGGGTGAATTGTTCCTTCTGTGTGTGTGTGTGTGTGTGTGTGTGTGTGTGTGTAGAATAGAGAAGGAGAGAGAAAGAGTGTAAGCAGCATTATGGATTGTTTTTTTTTTTTCTTGAGACAGAGTCTCACTCTGGTTGTGCAGGCTGGAGTGCAGTGGCGTGATCTCGGCTCAGTGCAGCCTCAACCTCCCAGGCTCAGGGGATTCTCCCACCTCAGCCTCCCAGATAGCTGGGACTACAGGCGTACATCACCACACCCAGCTCATTTTTTTTTTTTTTTGTATTTTTAGTAGAGACAGTGTTTTTCCATGTTGCCCAGGCTAGTCTTGAAATCCTGAACTCAAGCAATCCCCCTGCCTCAGACTCCCAGAGTGCTGGGATTACAGGTGTGAGCCACCTCACCCAGCCAGCATTATGGATTTTTAAAGTCAGCATTTCACTCTGCCTTCCAGGCTGGAGTGCAGCGGTACAGTCATGGCTTACTGCAGACTCAAACTCCTGGGCTCGAGATAGAACTACAGGTGTGTGCCACCATGACTGGCTAATTATTTTATTTTTTGTAGAGAGAGAGTATTGCTATATTGCCCAGGCTGGTCTTGAACTCCTGGTCTCAACCAATTCCCCTGCCTCAGCCTTCCAAAGTGCTGGGATTATAGATGTGAGCCACCGTGCCTGGCCAGCATTATGAAAATTTTAAGGATAATTTAGGACGTATGTAAGAAAGCTGACAACATGTCATGCTTAATGAAACTGTCAGGACACTAACTCATCATGACTAAGAAAGGCTATGTTATTTTCTCATTTAAACCTCATGTAATTTATTAAGGTGTCTACTTATTAAAACCAAGGCTTGCTGTATTTTCCCTTCCTGGTTTCAGGCAGGAAACACATTTTTAAAGCTTTCAGTTATAAGGAAATAAACCGTGTCGTGGTATATCAGGGTTTAAAATACACTTGAAACCTCTTTGGTCATCTTCTTTTTTTTCTAGTTTTTCCTTGCACTCAGTTACTTTTGTCACATGAATGGTCCATCATGTCTGTGATAATATTGGTGGGTTTAAAAGTGCTCTCAGTGAGGTCAGAGCAAGAAGCAGAAGCAGTGCATTGGCACAGAACCCTTAAAAAGAAAATACAAAAGAAACGTTCGCTTTGTATCTTGATGTTTTACTAGTGAGTTATTTCCCCCAAGTACTTCCAGTAGATGTAACTATAACTGCCATGCAGCCCAGCAGTTAATATAAGCTTATCTTTTTTCAATGCACAGGGATAGATTTATTGAGCTGATAATATTTGCTCACTCTTCTTTTCAGTGGTGATTTATTTAAACTCTCCAACTAATTTAAATTTAATAAAAAGGAACTTTGCACATTGCTTTATTGAAGCTAGATTCATCTCCAAAAACTCTGCAGTATTCAAGATTGTGCAAAAGTGGCAATAACTGTTACTGGATTTAATTAAAAACAACAAATCATTTGGTCAGTGGTAATGGATGCTCTGTACATCCCATTGGATACATGGTAATTTAAGAAACCAATATTTTAATCTTAAAATGTTGGCTTAGACAAGACCCTGGAGCTGATGTCCGTGCTCCCCCTTTGCTCAGCATGGCACCGTTTGATCCACAAGGGCTTTCCTTTGATGTTGGGACCACAAGGATTGACTGGCCAGTGGGGAGATGAGGCTGGCTTCTACTTTCCTTTAATTTGGTGTTGGGAAGGGAAGGAAGCCACACAGGATGCACTTTTTGGATGAAGGCCAGTAACATAGAAGGGGTTTTCTGGGAGAAGCCATAGACTGCTAATTATCTATGATGCTAGGAGAATTTTACTCAGCTGTCTCATGCAGGGCAATAAATGGACTAAAAATTGTTGAGATTTATGTGCGGCTATTCATAGCATGACCGTCATCCATCTCTTACTCGAAATGTTCAGAAGGCACAGCTTCTCAGACATTCCTCTCGCCTGTGTCCCCACCCAGTTGGTTTAGGGAACAGCTTACGACCTCATTATCAGGAATTAGAGCGCAAGAAGAGGGGCATGGTGAATGAGGGAGGTCGCTCGCTCATCCACAGAAAGTGGCTGTAAAAGGGATATTTTGAAATAAACAAATGAGCTATTTAGACTAACTAAGTATTGCTGATTCTATAAATCCCCAAGAGAAAATTATATAATGTCCACGGAAGTGCCTTGGAAACCATGTAAACATTACATGTCTACTGTCAGCCCTCCATATCTGTGGATTCCTTACTGTGGATTCAACCAACCCCAAATCAAAATATTCAAGGAAAAAATGCATGGTTGTATCTGTACTGAATATATACAGACTTTTTTTCTTATTATAATTCCCTAAGCAATACGGTATAACAATAATTTACACTGCATTTAGATTGTATTAGGTGTCACAAATAATTTAGAGAAGATTTAAAATACCAAGGAGGATGTACATTTGGTTAGATGCAAATCTGTTTATCCCATCTCTCCATCTTTTGGACAAAAGCCCAATCATGAATGTTTTAGGATCAGCTGACGTGCAACCTATCTTAAGGATATTCACTTCTAGACTAACATGTAATTGTAGAATAAATGATGCCATGTTTTTAAAGGTATTTCAAGCATTTTTCTGCAACTAGAGGTAATGGGGAGGAAAGGAGGAACAGAATGTAATCTCTCGTGACCCAGATAATACCTCTCTCTTTCTCAGGCCAGACTTGACTGCAAAGGTCAGAATTCCTTTCCAAGAAATAAACCAGAGTCGTTTGTCTTCCTCTTCCGACAAAGATATATGTTTTTGAGTGAACATCGCTTACTGATAAAGGCTGAAAGCTGAAATGAAAAAAATGTGTACATGTTGCCAGCCCAACTATTTACTCTATGAAGGTGTAAAATAGCCCACTTAATATTAGGACAGAACTGTTGATGTAAATCTGAAAGAAAAATGGGAGCATGGCTTTCACAGTAAGCCTTTTGTTAGTGCTGAGGGTTTACACAAAGGCACAGTTCCCCTTTTGCCTGGGCTGTATAATATAGGATGTGAATTACAGCAGATTCCCTGAGCAGGAATGACATTTATGGCGAGGATTCAGAAGGCGGCGTTTGAGATTCATGGATTTCTAAATGTGCAGGCCACCATCAGTATCTGATATAGTTCAGGTAGTATTTTTGTTTTTTCTTGTGTAGCTTACGGTCTGTGATTTTGTTTATACCTCCTGCCAAATGTACTGTTACAAGAGTAGGACATTACATGCTCAATGGCTTAAAAGGCCAAGGAGGATGGATCATGAGCATGAGCCCTGTGTAGCACCCAGTGGAAGACGTGCAGGGCATGGAACCAGCGCCTCTTAAGGGGAAGAGCTAGCCCTCACCAGCGGGCCAGCTGTGCTGCTCTGCGTTTGCTGCAGGTGGGGAGGTGTCTTCTTTATCAGCCCTGACAACTGGCAGTCGAAGGTGCCGTGCATTAAGATGCTAGGAGAGGGAGAGCAGGGGCCAGGGGAGCCCGGCTCTGGGGCCTGCTGAGGACAAGCACTCGGCTGTGGGCCAGAGGAGACTGCCTTGTTTTCATGGAGGATCTTTCAGGTTCTTTGGCATTCATCACAGAATCCTACTGCATAGAAGTATACAGGATTTCTTAAGAAAATCATCCCACTATTTTCTCTTCATCAAAATGGGGAGGCAAATGTGGCTACCTTGAAGAGAAAGTACCTTGCCTGTGGGGAACTCACTTGAATGGTGAACTGTGTGTCCCTCCAAGTCAAAAAGGTCACCTCAAAATGAGAGGTGAAGCCAGCTGGGCTTCTGGGTGGGGTGGGGACTTGGAGAAAGTTTGTGTCTAGCTAAAGGATTGTAAACGCACCAATCAGCACTCTGTAAAAATGCACCAATCAGTGCTCTGTGTCTAGTTAAAGGTTTGTAGATACACCAATCAGCACTCTGTAAAAATGCACCAATCAGCTCTCTGTGTCTAGCTAAAGGTTTGTAAATGCACCAATCAGCACTGTGTAAAATGGACCAATCAGCAGGATGTGGGCGGGGCCAAATGAGGGGCTAAAAACTGGCCCCCCCAGTCAGCAGTGGCACCCTGCTTGGTCCCCTTCCATGCTGTGGAAACTTTGTTCTTTCACTCTTTACAGTAAATCTTGTTGCTGCTCACTTTTTGGGTCTGCACCGCCTTTATAAGTAACACTCACTGCAAGGGTCTGTGGCTTCATTCCTGAAGTCAGTAAGACCGTGAACCCACTGGGAGGAACAAACAACTCTGGATGCACCAGCTTTAAGAGCTGTAACACTCACTGCCAAGGTCAGCGGCTTCACTCCTGAAGTCAACGAGACCAAGAACCCACCGGAAAGAATAAACTCCAGACACATCTGAACATCTGAAGGAACAAACTCCAGACACACCATCTTTAAGAGCTGTAACACTCACCGCGAAGGTCCGCGGCTTCATTCTTGAAGTCAGAGAGACCAGGAACCCACCAGAAGGAATAAACTCCGGACACAAACATATCAAAGGTGTTGAGTTTAAGGAGAGTAAAGCAACTTTTCCAGCTCTTTCTGAAGCTCTGATTAAGAATGGGTCTTGGTATTTCCAGGTTGCACTGCAGAGAGGAAAGCCAGGAGGGAGGCGGGAGTAAGTCTCTAGGCTTGTGCTGTCCATCCTGGACACTCAGAGAAAGAAGAGTGGGACATCTGGGGCTGCGAGAAATCACTTCTCTGCCATAAAGACAAGCAACTATACCAGGCTGAGTGCTGTGGCTCATGCTTGTAATCCCAGCACTTTGGGGTTGCTGAGGAAGGAGAATCGCTTGAGGCCAGGACTTCAAGACCAGCCTGGGCAACATAGTGAGACCCTATCCCTTCATTAAAAAAATTAAAAAATAATAATAATAAAAAAAGGTGGTCACATGTTTGTGGGGACTGGAGGCCTGGGTCTTCACCCAGCATGCTCCCTTCTCAGGACTGTACCTGGCATTGCTGTCAGCCTTGGCTTCACTCCACCAGGCCCAGAACTGGGTGCTGCTGCTTCTCTTCCTCCTTTCTCTTTGCTCAGTCAACAAGCCCTTCCTGAGCATCTGTTGTATAAACTCACTTTGTTGGGATGCGTGAGAGGGCTTGCAACACCATTTCACAGCAGAACTCAGGCCTCTGTGAGTTCAGTCTATCAGTATTTTTTGAGTGTCTACTATGTCAAAATGCCATGTGGAGATAAAAAAAGAAAAAAATAGAAAACACAGACACTACTGTGATGGTTAATTTTATGTGTCAACTTCACAGAACCATGGGGTGCCCAGATTAAACCTTGTTTCTGGGTGTGTCTGTGAGGTGTTTCCAGATGAGGTCAGCATTCACACTGGAGGAGTCGGTAAAGCGGATCACCCTCTCCGTCATGGGGTGCTGCATCCAGCCTGCTGAGAGGCTGGGTAGAACAAAAGGAAGAGGAAGGAGACATATGCCTCTTTTTTTCTGCCTCACTGCTTAAACTGAGACATTTCTTCTCATCTTCTCCTGCCCTTGGACTGGGGGTTACACCATTGGCTTCCCTTGTTCTCAGGCCTTCAAATCCTAAATTACACACTAGCTCTACTGAATCTCCAGTTTGCAGATGGCAGATGGTGGGGCTTCTCAGTCCTATAATCACACGGACTAATTCCTCATTATCTATCCGTCCATCTATCTCTATCTACCCATCTGTCTATTTGTCTATCCATCCATCCATCTGTTCAACCATTTCTATATCTATCCATTCATCCATCCATCCATTCATATCTATCTATCCATCCATCCATTTGTCCATTCATCTTTATGTCTGTCTGTCTCTGTCTGTCTATCTATTTATTCATGCATCCACCTCTATCTATCTATCTATCTATCTATCTATCTATCTATCTATCTATCTATCATCTATCAATCATCTATCATCTATCCACATCTGTCTATCTATCTATCTATCCATCCTATTGGCTGTGTCTCTGGAGGACTTGACTAGTACAACCACCCTTAAGGAGTGTTTGGTTTGGAGAGAGAACTTCCTTCCTGTCTGCCTGCCTGCCCACCATGCTTGTTATGTTATTATTTTATGGTGTTTTTTTTTTGGCTCTTATTAACCTACCAGTCACTGTGCTGGGCTCAGGGGGTACACCAAGCTGCCGTGTCTAAGCTTAGCTCTAGGGGAAATGCACACAGAGGCTGAGAGGTCATGGTAAGAGGCTGAGACTCGAAATGGTGGTGGTTAGGGTGGTTTCACAAGGAAATTACAGGTTGGGAAGAAAAAATTCCTGGGGAAGTAAAATAAAGGTTAAGTTCATCTAAAAGTCATCTTTTCCCAGAGATCTTAAAATACCTGGAGCAACAGTGATTGCTTCTCACTTTCCTGTATCCCTGAATTCTTGTTCAGCCCTAAAAATAGAAGCACTGAAAGCTTTCCAAGACCTTCCTGAAACAACACATTTGAGACCTCATAAAAATATTTATGATGACTCCTGTAGCCTGATTTCTTTCCATGTGTGACATAGAGAGTTCAAAGTCATTTCCACTGAAAACAACCCTCTTCTGATGCCCGTACACTGCTAACCACAGCCACTGCATCCCAGGGTGTGTGTGAGGCGGTTCAGGTGAAGGTTGCTGTCCCCGGCAGAGTGAATCCATTTTGGAAAGTTTCTCAACAGGGACATTCTTGTGAGGAAAGATCAGATAGGTCTGTCCCAGTTAGTGATGAAACATGTGGTGGCATTTACAGAGAATTTTCTGCTTTCAATGCATAAAAATAAGTCAGCTGATTACTTTTCCTGTGCAAGGGTATCCTGCCGGGAATCTCAGTTCTGTTTTTATTTTGAAATGGCTCCAGCAGAAAGATCCAAAGTAATTAAGCTTATTGCTGAAAGCATTGGTGTATGACATTAAAAAATATGAATCCCTTATTTAGAATCAAGAAGCAGGGAACTACTTGTTAAATACTCCAAGGAAACTAGAAATCTGCCTAATACCTTTTGACTTCTAAAGCAGTAACTGGTGCACCAACTTATTAAACTCAAAGGAAGAATAAAAAAGCAAATGTTCTGAGGAAAAGAAGGGAAATTCCTCAGTTTCAGGTTTCTCTTTCAATTACGACAGCTCAACTTTTTTTTTTTTAATTTTTATTTTTGTACAGACTCTTGCTCTGTCACCCAGGCTGGAGTGCAGTCATGTGATCTTGACTCACCGCAACCTCCACCTCCCAGGTTCAAGCCATTCTCCTGCCTCAGCCTCCTGAATAGCTGGGATTACAGGCACTTGCCACTATGCCCAGCTAATTTTTGTATTTTTTTTTTTTTTTTTTTTTTTTGAGACGGAGTCTCGCTCTGTCACCCAGGCTGGAGTGCAGTGGCCAGAATCTCAGCTCACTGCAAGCTCCGCCTCCCGGGTTCACGCCATTCCTCCTCCCTCAGCCTCCCGAGTAGCTGGGACTACAGGCGCCACCACCCTCGCCCGGCTAGTTTTTTGTATTTTTAGTAGAGACGGGGTTTCACCATGTTAGCCAGGGTGGTCTCGATCTCCTGACCTCGTGATCCACCTGTCTTGGCCTCCCAGAGCTCTGGGATTACAGGCTTGAGCCACCGCGCCCGGCCTAATTTTTGTATTTTTAGTAGAGATGGAGTATCAACATGTTGGCCAGGCTGATCTCGAACTCCTGACCTCAAGTGATCCACCTGCCTCAGCCTCCCAAAGTGCTGGGATTACAGGTGTGAACCACTGCGCCTGGCCAACAGCTCAACTTTATTAAGATTTGAAAATGTTTAAATATTGGTTACCACATGATTTAATTTACTTAAGTTTCCAAACGTAGTTTCAACTTCAGTTTATACTGAGAAATTAATCTTAGATCTTTTTTTTTTTTTTTTTTTTTTTTTTTTTTTTTGGAGATTGGGGTTCTGGCTTTGTTGCCCATCCTGGAGTACAGTGGTGCAATCATGGCTCACTGCACCTTTGAACTCCTGGGCTCAAGCGATCCTCTCACCTCAGCCTCCCAAGTAGATGGTACTATAGGCGTGTGTCAATCATTCCTGCCATGTTAGATCTTTGATACAAAGTTAGGTTTGTCTTTAATTTCATCTCTGAGTAAAATAAGCTTTAACATATTTTAAAACTCAAAATTTAAAAAGAATGTAAGGTAGGGATAATGCTAAGTCTAGTTACTTATTTAGGATTGATCAGGTTGGAATGTACTTAATTTTGAACAACCCGTAGCTCTTATGAAATGCAGATGATATTCATGCTTCTGTCTTCTTATATCAAAAGCAAGACCTCTGCATCAAAATGTACTGGTACAGTAAGTCTGTGTAATGAATAAGCACAAGCAATAAAAATCTCTATGGAGATCTGTCTGTAATAAGCATTTGGGAGTAGCCTAATAATATGCAATTGTATGCAATAAGTATTAATAATATGCATTGTACACAGTATGCATTACTACTGTAATATGTATTATACAATTATGATTATTGTAATTTGTAATAAGTGTTGGCTAGCTGGCTTTGCTCTCTTGGCTAGGGTCACTCACATGCCCAGGAGTCAGCAGGTGATTGGTCGATCTCGCTTGGCCTTGTCTGGCTGACTGAGGTGACCTGGGCTGACTTACGATGGTTTGACTCACAGTTTGTAGACTACAGTGGTGCACAAATGATAGGCAGCCAATAGGAACTGTACTTTGAGTACCCATACATTCTGTTTTTCACTTGCAATACAGTATTCAATACATTACATGAGATGTGCAACACTTTATTATAAAATAGGCTTTGCGTTAGATGATTTTGCCCAATTGTAGGCTAATGTCAGTGTTTTGAGCATGTTTAAGGTGGGCTAGGCTAAGCTAGGACATTCTGAAGGTTAGGTGTCTCAAATGCACTTTTGACTTGATATTTTCAACATATGATGGGTTTCTTGGGGTGCAGCCTCATCGCAAGTCAAGGAGCATCTATACTGACAACAGAGACTAAATGGAAACATGCAAAGATGCTTGAGGCCGAGGCTCGAAAGTGGCACAGCACCACTCCCCTGCATTCCACTGGCCAAAAGCTTCTCAAGGCTGGCACAGATTCAAGGGATGGGTGCTTCTTTGGTGAGAGTTGCCACAAAGTCATACGGCAAAGATTGTGAATAAAAAGAGGGGGTGAAGAATTAGGTCATTCATGCAATCAAAGTTACACAGCCTGCTGTTAAGAGTCAGAGTCAGGGCTATGATTCGATGCTGGACTCTGAGGCACTGGAGGAGGCGAGAGGGTCCCGGAGTTAAGGAAGGGTACTTGCAGCTCACCGTAGGCTTCACAATGACACCCTGTAATTACATGGTATTGGAACGGTCTCCCCGTTGATTCATATCCATTCTGATATTGGATGAAAGGTAGACTTTTCCACAGTAATGTTTGCATTTTAGAGGAAATAGAAAGCCCCAAAATGGCAATTGTTTGCTATTTTATTTGGTTTTCACATGCTTTCACTTAGTATCATGGCTCGCAGTCTCAGAACCTGAAAGTGGCCTGGGCCCTTCGGCCCTCTGAGCGAGCCTGACTAAGGCAGGCCTGTGGCAAACCAAACAGGTGCCCCTAAAACAGCCTGTGTCAGGGAGGGAGTGTGTGTCCCGGGAAGCACGGCCATGGCTTGGCACAGGGCAAGGAAAGAACACCAGACTGGCACCAAGGGAGCCAGGGTCACGTGGGACCAGAATCTCCTGTGGAGTGCGAGCTCCAGCTTTGAATTCTGACTCCGATATACTGAGTAGCTGGCGTGACCTTGTCAAGTTGCCTAACTTCTCTATGCCTCAGTTTTCTCATCTTTCGAGTGGAAAGAAAAAATAGTTTCTACCTTACAAGACTGGTAAGAAATCGGTGCAATAACAATAACAAAGCATGTAACATGGGCTTGGTGCACAGTAGCAAGATTTCTATTATTATTTAGTCATCAGTTAATTTGTTTTGGCCAGGTGCAGCGGCTTACGCCTGTAATCCCAGCACTTTGGGAGGTCAGAGCGGGCAGATTGCTTGAGGTCAGGGGTTCTAGACCAGCCTGGCCAACATGGTGCAACCCCATCTCTACTAAAAATGCAAAAATCAGCCGGGCATGGGTGGCGGATGCCTGTAATCCTAGGTACTACTCCGGAGGCTGAGGAAGGAGAATCGCTTGAACGTGGGAGGCAAAGGTTGCGGTGAGCCAAGATCATGCCACTGCACTCCAGCCTGGACGATAGAGCGAGACTCCGTCTCAAAAAAAAAAAAAAAAATTGTTGCTATTGGTTTGAATTACGGGAGGGAAAGAGGGAAGCCTGTAGGCCTCTCTGAGCAGTGGGCACAGTCAGCGGGGACACTGTGCACTGCAGGGGGTGGTGGAAAGCGTGTTCTGGTGGGAGAGAGGTAGGCACAGAAGACTGTGAAGATGAGCTTCCCAACCAACCATCACTGTGACCCAGGGCTGCCCCTGCTTGTATTTGTCTGCTGCTTTACCGGCAAAATTGTACCCTTCTCTTTTGTTCTTGGTAATTATTTTAAAATTGAAAACTGTACCTTCCCATAAATAAGAGTTCAAGCAATCAATCACAGGACTATGTTAAATAAAGAACAAATTGCCAATTTACAAGCTTCTCCTCAGATAATCATTAGTTGTGACCATTTGCTATAATGTAAAAATGAATTGGTTTTCAAGAAACCAAATTAATTGTATTCTAAAGCGGTTTCCATTTTAGGTGGTCAATTCACTTTCTTTCCTACAAATCTTTTGTGGTTAAGGGACATTTTAGTGCTGTTAGAAAATAGCAGGATCACCATTCTATTATTCTTATGTTAATAATCATGTTTTTTTAATTACTCAGATTCTCTCTCCCTGGGGAAGAAACAAGCTGCTCTCAGATTATAAATTCTTCCGTAGTCATCTCCCCCACGCACAAGCCAGTTAGAGAGATGTATTTTCCACTCAATTCTATCATACAAATGTTTCCCAGGGCAACAGCAGAGATGAACTGTGATGAGAGCCAAAGAGTTTTTAGATAAGTAAGTTCAAGGCTAAGCAAGATGGGCTGGAGCTTTGTTTGTAAAATTTGGTATTGCTAGATAAGACAAATGGGAAAATGCTTTGTCTCTTTTATCATCATCAGGCGTGTAGAGAAATGTGTTAACCCTATTTCTAGTTTCTGTCAACTTGATGCTTTAACATCTGTCTTACAGGCAAATGCCAGGCACATCTTGTTCTTGACAACCCATGCCTGAGTTTCCTCACCTTGGCCTCTGGTCTTCCTCCTCGCCCCACACCTCCCCCTCCTTGCAGGGAATGTGCTTTGCAAATATAAACCAGCGATTCACAGCCCACACCCCAAATGCCTCCTCCTCACACTCTGAGCCACTATCCCTTTAGCCTAACCACCCCAAGCCAGATCCCAGACAACTAGAGAGAGCACCCATGCCCCATAGCCCACCGAAGTTATTAAAGTTGCCCAATCTTAAGCCTGCTTACTCTGCCTCCCCCATCCCTTCCTGTGGAAAGGAAAGACCTTTGTCCACAGCCCTTCCCCACCCCCTGCCACGTGCCCACGCACTGCTTCATTCTGTGGCCTTCTCATGGTGGGAAATGTCTCTTGGAATCTGAGTATAACAAACATGTTTTCAGTGGTGGTTATCTTGTGATCTGTTGGCCTTACCATATCTAAATAGTAATAAAACTAAATTAAAACAAGACTGGAGGTGAGTCTGGCAGATCTGTTCCCAAGGGCTCCTGCCATGCGCCATGGAGGCTCCAGGGAGTATGGGCTGGCGAGAGAGGCTTGCCGTGGGGATTACCCACCAGGAGCGCCTGTTAACTGGGACTTCCTGCCACATGTAAATGCCACCTAACTCCAGAAATTGCCCTAAAACATCAGGAATGGAGCAAGTGGCGAAGTCATCGTGTGCCCTAGAAAGGAGGTGGCAGGGCCTGACACTCCACGCGTACCGAGATGTCTATTGGATTATGTGTTTTCCTGCCACCCAGGTTTGTATTTCGTGAATCCCTTACGTTTAAAATTATCTGGGAGTGTCTGGTTTCAGCTCCAACATATAAAGAGTAGGAAGTCATAATTCCCACCTCACAAAAGGAAAAAGCTGAACAAATGGAATATCAATGACTTTCCTCAGACCCATCAGAAAATTGAGGTCACAGGGCAATCTGCCACCCCTAAGCCTGGAGACTTGGGAGATACAAGACTCACAGCTGACTTCAGCTAGGCCCAGGCAAAAGTCATGGGGCCAGGAGTGGGCAGGAATAGCCCAGTTGCAGAGGCTGAGCCTAGACCAACTGGGGAGTTAAAAACATCTGGGATAGAGGTCTTTGTGGGACCCCCAGTCTTCACTGGTTTTATATCCGTAGGAGCCCCACTGGATTTTGCAGTGAAAATCAGAGAAAAAATCTCCTGCTTTCAGGCAGAGGTGGGGGAAAAAGTAGCCCTTTGAAATAAGCCCAGAGCATTTTCTGTAACTAAAGCCTGCTCTCAAGGGAAACCACTTTTCTAGAGCCTCATCTGACCTGGAGGAAGGGCAATTTAGAGAATTCCAGGCCTTTAGTAGTCCTCCTCTGTCTCATTTTAGGGGGGAAAAAAGAAGAGGCCAAGAAATATTTCTAAAGGTCGGAGCCTGGAGTCCGCTAAAAATGTCCCACTAAAGTGGGATATTTTTAGAGTCCAGGCCCACTAAAAATGAAATTAAGTTATGAGGGTGTAGAATGCTTCTCTCCACAAACACCTTCATCAGGGCTCCAGGGCAACCACAGTGGACTCCAGCTGAGAGAGTTGCAAGATAAAGACTATTAAGAACAAGTTCTTAGAGAAACCAAAGATGACACAGGAGGAAACAAAACACAACAAAACAATAAAACAACTGCCAGTGAAACTAAAGGAACTCGAAGCTTCTGGCACCCACAGCCAAGGCGAACATTAAACACGCCCGATTCCAAGCCTGAAGAGCGTTTGCACTTCACACTAAAAACCGGACTACTTCAGGTTCTTATTGCCAAATACAAACACATCCAAACAAAACAGAACCAAGCAAACAAAAACCACACAAAACCCCAAAACACAATCTGAAGACACAATCAGGCATTAGACCAGATCTTATATGACACATATTTTGGGATTATCAGATAAGGAATTTAAATTAATACATTAAGGACTTTAATGGAAAAAGTAGACAACATGTAAGAGAAAATGGATAATATAGCAGAGAAATGGAAACTCTAAGAAAGATTCAAAAGGAAATGTTTGAAATTTTTAAAAAATATTGTGAAAGAATAAATAATGCTTTTGATGTGCTCAATAGTGGACAGAAATGAGGAATCAATGACTTGAAGATATGTCAATAGTAACTTCCCAAATGAAATGGAATAGACAAAAAAGAATGGAAAAATGCAACAGAAGATCCCTAAACTGTGAGATAATTATAAGAGATGCAATATATGTATGTACTGGGAATATCAGAAGGAAAGAAGCAGAAGAAATATTTGAAGTAATAATGCCCAAGAATTTCTAAAATTAATAACAGATACCACATCACAAATTCAGGAAGCATATCGTATTCAAACTTCAGAAAACCAAAGACAAACAGAAAATCTCGAAAGAAGACTGGATGTAGGGGGGGCTCACCTAGAAATGCACAATGAATAAGAATTACATGAGACTGGCTGGGCGTGAGACTGACTGGTCTGTTACCTGGTGGCTCATGCCTGTAATCCCAGCACTTTAGGAGGCCGAGGCAGGCAGATCACCTGAGGTCAGGAGTTCAAGACCAGGCTGGCCAACATGGTGAAACCCCATCTCTACTAAAAATACAAAAGTTAGCCAGGCGTGGTGGTGCACGCCTGTAATCTCAGCTACTTGGGTTACTGAGGCAGGAGGAGAATCGCTTGAACTCGGGAGGCAGAGGCTGTAGTGAGCAGAGATCGTGTCACTGCACTCCAGCCTGCGCAACAAAGCGACACTCCATCTCAAAATAATAATAATGACAATAATAATAATAATTACATGAGACTTCTCATTAGAAATCATGCAAATAAGAAAAGCATGGAGTACATGTTAAAAGTGTTGAAAGACAAGTCCCACCAACTTAGAATTCTGTATCCAGTGGCATTATCCTTCAAGAATGAAGGGGGTGTGAAGACTCTTCAGATAAGGAAACACTGAGGGAATTTTTTTTCCCAGTAGTTACTCTTCCCCTGCAAGGAATGTTAAAAGAACATTTTAACATAAAATGTTAAAATCCTTCAATGACAAGGATTTTGATATGAATTAGAAACGTGGATCTACATAAAAATGGAAGAGCAGCAAAGATGCAATAAATGGAGGTAATTTTATTTTGTTACTCTGAATTGAACTAATAGATAATTGTTTAAAGGGATAACAAGAAGAATGTACTGAGTGCGTATAGCTTATGGTAAAGTGGAATGAATGCCAGCAATGTTATAAAGAATCAGAGAAGGACTTGGGAGTTCTGTGTTACAAGGTACCTGCACTACTTGAAGAACAGGATCGGGTTATTTGAAAGTGGATTTAGGTAAGTTGTAAGGTGCATTGCAAACTCAAGGGCAACCACTGCAACTGTTTAAAAAAGATGTATAATTGATAATATAAAGAGGAGAAAATTGAACCATATAAAATGCTCAATTAAAACCAGAAAAGGCAAAAAAAGAGGAGACAATTTAAAAAGAAAAAGTACAATAAATATAAAACAGTTACAAACATGTGAGGAATTAATCAAAAAATATAAATAATCACTTCAAATGTGAACAGTCTAAATATACCAATTAAAACACAGGAAGGGTCAGAGTCGAATTTTAAAAGAGACCCAACTCAACTTGTGTACAAGAAACAAACTTTAAATATAAAACACAGACAGATTAAAAGTAATGGTTGGAAAAAGACATGATCTTAACCCATCAGAAGAAAGCTGAAGATAGCTACATCAAGCTCAGACAAAAGAAATTTCAGAGTAAGACAAGTGTCAGAGAAAAAGAGAGGCTTTGCATAATGGTAAAGGGATCATTTTTCCAAGAAGATACATCAATCCCTAACACGTACAAACATAAAAACAGAGATGAAAATACTGCGACAAAACCCTATAGGACTGTAAGGAAAACCAGACAAATCCACTAGTATAGTTGGAGATGTCAACACCCCATATTAGTAATTGACAGAACCAGTGGGCAGAAAATCAGTAAGTATGTAGTTTAAATGAACAACACTATCATTCAACTGAATTTAATTGACATTTATATATTTTTACCCAATTATGGAATAATATACATTCTTCTCTAATTCCCATAGAACATTCGCCAATATAGACCATATTCTGGGTCATAAAACATATCCACAAGAGTAAGAATCACTGCCGCACGCGTTGGCTCACGACTGTAATCCCAGCACTTTGGGAAGCTGAAGTGGGCAGATCACGAGGTCAGGAGATTGAAACCATCCTGGCTAACACAGTGAAGCCGCATCTCTACTAAAAATACAAAAAAATTAGCCAGGCGTGGTGATGGGCGCCTGTAGTCCCAGCTGCTTGGGAGGCTGAGGCAGGAGAATGGCGTGAACCCGGGAGGCGAAGCTTGCACGGAGCGGAGATTGCACCACTGCACTCCAGCCTGGGTGACAGAGCGAGACTCTGCCTCAAAAAAAAAAAAAAAAAAAAAGAAAAGGAATAAGAATCACACGTAGTCGTCTCAGATCACAATGGAATTAAACTTGAAATTAATAACAGAGAAATAGCTGGAAAATTTCCAAACACTTGGAGATTAAACTACACATGCCTAAAAAAGAACATGGGTCAAAGAAGAAGTCTGAAGAGAAATTTAAAAAATATTTTGTACTAAATGAAAATAAAATTAGGACCTATCAAAAGCAGCATTTAGAGGGAAATTTATAGCATTGAATGCATATATTAGAAAAGAATAAAGATTAAAATCAAAAATCTAAACTTTTTTTTATGAAAGTAGAGAAAGAAGAGCAATATAAACCTAAAGCAACCATAATAATAGAAATCATAAAAATCAGATCAGTAATCAGTGAAATGGAAAACAAGAAAGCAATAGAAAAAGTCAATAAAACGGTGGCTCAAGTCTGTAATCCCAGAAACTCACAAAGCTACAGGGTGGGAGACCCACTTGAGGCCAGGAGTTCCAGACCAGCCTGGAAAACACAGCAAGACCTTGACTCTAAAAAAAATAGCAAAAATTTGCCAAGCTACTCAGGAGGCTGAGGCAGGAGGATTGCTTTGAGTACAGGAGTTCGAGGCTACAGTGAGCTATGATCGTGGCACTGCACTCCAGCCTGGGCAACACAGCGAGACTCCATCTCTAAAAGAGAGAGGGGGCAGAGAGAGAGAGAGAGACAGAGACAGAGAAAGTCAGCAGAAGTAAAAGCTGATTATTTGAAAAGACTAATAAAATTGATAAAGCTATAGCCATGCTACCTAAGAAAAAAGAAGAAACAAATTACGTATATCCAAAATCAATGAAAGGTTATGAATATTTATCACACAGACATGAGAAGGATAATAAAGTAATTATGAAGAAATCTATGCCCACAAATTTGATAGCTTGGATGAAATGGAGGAATTGTCCTAAAAAAAGCCACGAACTACCGAAATTCACACAAGGAGAAATAGATGATCTAAAGAGGCCTCTAATAAATTATATAGGTTATATATATATAAATTATATATACAATATATAAAAATTATATATCATAAATATAGAAAAAGTATATAATAAATTATATATAACCTATAAGTTACATAGGTTATATGTATATAAGCTATGTATGTCTATCTAAAACTCTTAGATGATAACATAAGAGAAAATGAAATGACCTAGGTTTTGGTGATAATGTTTTAGATATCACACCAAAGATAACATCCATTAAAAAAAAGAACAAATAAGTTGGACTTCATTAAAATTAAAAACTGATCTGTGAAAGGCACTGCCTAGAGAACGAGAAGACAAGGCACAGACAAGAAGAGAAAATATTTGTGAAATACATATCTTACTCAAAATGTGCAAAAACTCTTAAAACTCAACAATAAAAAAATTAATAACTTCAATAAAAATAGGAAGCTCTGAACACCTCACCAAAGAAGATACATACATAAATAAGCATATTAAAAGACTGTCAACATTTTATATCAATAGAGAATTATAAATTAAAACAACATGAGATACTGCTACAGAAGCATTAAAATGAATACAATTCAAAATACTGACAATACCAAATGCTGATGAGACTGTAGAACAACAGACACTCTCATTCATTGCTGATTGGATGCAAAATGGCACAGCCACTTTGGAAGACACTCTGGCATTTTCAAATCAATCCAAAAATAACACTTACCATATGAACTAGCAATCACACTCCTGCGTATTTACTTAGCTGAGTTTCAGTCTTTTGCCCACGACAAAATCTGCACACAGATGTTTACTGAAGCTTTATTCATAATTGCCAAAATTTGGAAGCAACCAAGATGTCCCTCAGGAGCTGAAGAGGTAAATGAACTGTGGTACAGTCATCCTTCAGTATCCACAGGGGATTGGTTCTAGGATTCCTGTGGATACCAAAATCCTTGGATGCTCAACTTCCTTATATAAAATGATATAGTGTTTGCGTGTGACATACATACTTCCTCTCATATACTTTATTTTTGTTTTTTGCTGTTTTTTTATTTATGTTTTTGCTTTTTGAGACAGGTCTCACTCTATCACCCTGGCTTGAGTGCAGTGGCACAAACACGGCCCACTGCAGCCTCGACCTCCCAGGCTCAAGTGATCCTCCCACCTCAGCCTCCAAAGTAGCTGGTACTACAGATGTGTGCCACCACACTAGGCTAATTTTTATATTTTTTTGTAGAGACACGGTCTTGCCATGTTGCCCAGGCTGGTTTTGGACTCCTGAGCTCAATGAATCTGCCCGTCTTGGCCTCCCAAAGTGCTGGGATTACAGGTGTGAGCCACCATTCCCAGCCTTGGATTTCATTTTTTGGAGCAGTTATTTTAAGTATATAGAAAAAATTGAGCCAATCATACAGGGAGTTCCTGTAGGTTCCCTCTCAGCCACACAATTTCCCTTATTCCTTAATATCTTATATTAGAGTGGTGTGTTCATTACAATTAATGAACTGATATTGATATATTATTATTAACTAAAGTCCATAGTTACATTAAGATTCACTCTTCGTGCTGTAAAGTTCTATTGTCATACAGAGTAGTTTTATCACACTAAAATAATCTGTGATACCTCTGTTTATCCCCATGCCACCGATAACACAGAAGGGAAAGAGGGGGAGGCTTCTAAGAATGGTACGAGGACAGGGTCTCCCTTGGCCTAGGCACACACGTTCTGGGAAGTGTATGTGGCTTTGAGAACCCTTGAAAACACATCATGAGAAAACAGCCTTGGCTTCTGGCCAGATTCACCCATTCATGTATCTGGATCCGGGTTTCCCCCAGAATGGGGAAATCTTCAGGGATTCTCAGCGATGAGGACCGACCGAGTCCCCCCTCTGACCCTAGGCTGGCTGATGTGGTCTCTGCCCGCCTGGCACTTTCCCGCCTCTTTAACGTCTCCTCCTCCAGCCGCTGGATCTGCTTCGGAGGCTCCTATGCCGGCTCCGTGGCCGCCTGGGCCCGGCTGAAGGTCCTGCGACTCTGCGGGTGGGCTGGGGGGAGGGAACTCGGACTCCAGGGCCCCAGTCTCAGATAATAGAAATACCCTCCCACCACTACCTTCCTCCCCGCCCCCCCAAGAATTTTGCACAAGCTGTTCTCACAAAAGCCCGAGATCACACAGCGAGGGAGTGACACAGAGGCAGGAAGATATGCGATTCCAGTCCCTCAGCCCGCAGGCTGACGGCTTCTCCTTCCTTAGTTCCCCCATCTCATTTTCGCGTCCGTTGCCTCCTCCGCCCCGGTGCGGGCCGTGCTGGATTTCTCCGAGTATAATGACGTAAGGATGGAGGGCACCAGGTGCGGAGGGTGGGGGGGGGTCCCAGTGGACAGAGACCCTTGACACTTCCGATACCTTCTTCTGCGGTCCGACCACAGGTGGTATCCAGAAGCCTAATGAGCACGGCGATCGGCGGGTCCCTGGAGGTAGGAGGTGGGGCCTAGTCCGAGGGGGACTGGGAGGGAAAAGAGGCCTCGGATGCCAGGGACCAGAAGGCCACAGAAGGGTGAAACCTGCAACGTGGCGAGGTCTAAGGAAGGTCGGAGATCGGGAGAATAGGCAGGTTTTGGAAGAAGGCGTGAGCTGACGAAGTGGCGGGGCACCAAGAAAAGAAGCGCTCCCCAGAGAGGGCGGGGTTTGGCAGGGACGATCCTATCCGGAGGTGAGGCTCAAGGTGGGGCGGGCCACATCGGAGGGCGGGGCCTGCAGGGACCACCCGAGGAGGAGGGCTGCGGGTCCAAGGTCTGGGGGCGGGGGCCTGGGGGCGGGGGCTTGGGGGCCGGGGACTGGGCCAAGAGCTGGGTCTGCACCCTCTGAGTCTCGTTGCAGGAAAGTGGGGAACCCAAGGAGGAGCCAGGTCCTGGGAAGGGAAAGCCGAGGCCCAGCCTAAGTATTGGCGGACATCGCCTCTTGCTTCCCACAGTGCCGGGCGGCGGTGTCCGCCGCCTTCGCGGAAGTGGAGCGGCGGCTGCGCTTGGGTGGAGCGGCTCAAGCAGCGTTGCGTACTGAGCTGAGCGCGTGTGGTATCCTGGGCAGCGCTGAAAACCAGGCAGAGCTGCTGGGGGCGCTGCAGGCACTGGTGGGAGGTGCAGTGCAGTATGATGGGCAGGCGGGAGCGCCGCTAAGCGTGCGACAGCTCTGCGGACTTCTCCGGGGCGGGGGCAACCGCACCCACTCCACGCCCTACTGCGGTCTTCGTCGGGCGGTGCAGGTGAGCCCAAGGACCCAGGCGTCCACCCACTGTGCACTGACTCCCCAGGAGAACTCAGGAACTCATCCTTCTGTTTCTGGCTTTTGACCTCTGGGGACATACGCCTTTGGGCCCTGGCTTGCTGGGAAGAGAGGAGGAATTTATGTCTTAATGTATGTACATTGTTCCCTAGATTGTCTTGCACAGCCTGGGCCAGAAGTGTTTAAGCTTTTCCCGAGCAGAGACAGTGGCACAACTGAGGAGCACAGAACCTCAACTGTCCGGTGTGGGTGACCGGCAGTGGTTGTACCAGACATGTACCGAGTTCGGCTTCTGTAAGTGACTGGCCTAACCCTAACTTTGTCCCCTCAAACAACGTTTTTACTGTGCCCAGAGAAGTCATCTTACAGGTGGTCTGGACTCATTTCGACCCGGCTCTCAGGCATTGTGTAACCTGTAGATGTTGGGCTGGAGAAGGTAGAAGCCATGCTAGTGTGCGCATGTGCTTGGCCCTCACATGCCTTCACGCACACACCGAGGTCTCCACTTGAGTGATCTTCACCGTCCCACCTGTTTCTTTCTCTGTGTCCCCATTCCAGGGATGCCCCCCTTTCCCCCAGACCACACCAGACTAGAAGCTTACCTGTGTTGTAGTTGCTTCTCTCCCATGTGGCTAGCGAGGACCCTGTCAATTACTGAGTCCTCCTCACTCTGCATGGACAACTCTGTAGTCCATCCCGTCTGCTTTCTACGCCTACCTCTGCTGTCCTGCTAGGAACCTCCATCCTTTCTTGCCTGGATCCCTTCCCAGCCTCCACTCTGGTCTCATGGTTTTCACTTCATCTCTACAATCCAGCTTTCTCATAGCATCCACAGAGATCCTTGTAAATATAACCTTGTCTCTCCTCTACTCAAAACCACAGCTCCTCAAAGACCCCAGGGTAAGGTTGCCAGATACAATACAGGATGCCCAGTTAAATTTGAATTTCAGATATACAACAGATTTTTTTTTAGTATAAGCATCTCCCAAAAACTACATATGGTAAAATTAAATGTTCAAATTCCAGCTCCATTTTCTACTCGTGGTCTTGGGCAAACTTGAGCAAGTGACTTACTTCTCTATGCCTGTTTCCACATCTATAAAGTGGGAATACAAACAGTACTTCTCTCACAGGGTTGTTTCAAGAACTAAAAGAGGTAATATTTGTAACATTCTAAGAATAATGCAGGTCTACAGTAAGTATTCCATAAACCCTTGCTATTGTTATTATTATAAGGCTTTACATATTTTAACCCTCTTAATACATTAGTCTTCCTAACACCTTAACATCTATGTACATGCTGTTTACTTTGCTTAGATTATTCATCTTCAAGTCTCAACAGGATGCCCTCCCTCAGGAAGCCATGATCCCTCAAGATAAGTCAGCCTTCCCACCTCCGACTTCGATAGCTCTGTGTTCTCTTTAGCATTTTACACAGCCTGTCATCATACATTTTTTATTGCCTGTCTTCCCCCCTGGATTGAGTCCTGTGACAGCAGAACCTGGAGCTGTCTTGATTGCCACCGTGTGTCCAATAGTGTCCAACATTTATCTGAGCACATGGTAGGTGGTCAACAAATAGGGAGGGAAGGGATGAATTAATCGGATGTTATGGGTTAGCTTTACCCTGAAAGCACAGTGAGCTATGGATTTTAAGCAGGGGAGACATAATGCAATTTGAGCTCTGAGCATTCCAGACCTTTGCACATGCTATTTCCTCTATTTATTATGCCTTCTCTCTCTATCTTTGTTTGGCTCAGTCCTACTCATTTCTCAAGGTCTTATCCTTTGCAGGATGCTTTCCCTGAGCCCATCATGTTTCCTCTGGGATCCCTGCTGTCTGGCCTTTTTCCTTCATAGCCCTGATCACTCTGGGCTGTCACTGTTGGGGGACTGTGTGAGTCTTTCTGCCAGGACTGTGAGCTCCTTGAAGGGAGTATTACAGATGTTCTGGTCATCACTGAGGAAAGCTCTGAAAATGATTATTAAAGGAGAGTGGTGGGCTGGCTGTATACCCACACTTACAGGTATCTCCCTACACAGATGTCACCTGTGAGAATCCCAGATGTCCTTTCTCCCAGCTCCCTGCACTGCCCTCCCAGCTAGACCTATGTGAGAAGGTGTTCGGGCTCTCAGCCTTGTCAGTAGCCCAGGCTGTGGCTCAGACAAACTCCTACTACGGTGGCCAGACCCCTGGGGCTAGCCAAGTGCTGTTTGTTAATGGTGAGCATGATATCAAAACCTGTCTCCTAAGCCTCCACCTAGCCCCAGCTCAACATAGCCCCATCCTCTCCCAGCCCCCATCTACCTAGCCCCATCCTCTCCTTTCTTTCCAGGGGACACAGACCCCTGGCATGTGCTAAGTGTAACGCAGGCTTTAGGATCCTCAGAATCAGCTCTTCTTATCCGCACTGGCTCCCACTGCTTGGACATGGCACCTGAGAGGCCCTCAGACTCCCCCAGCCTCCGCCTAGGGCGCCAGGTAAGACAAAAACATCTCTGAATAATTTGCATTCTCATTTGAATAATCACTTGCATGTTCCTTCCTTTTGCTGGTGCTGAAATCTGACTTCCAAAATTCTTCCCACCTCCCCACAGAACATCTTTCAGCAGCTACAGACCTGGCTCAAGCTAGCAAAGGGGAGCCAGGTTAAGGGTGAGGTCTGAATCTCATACCCTTTCCACTCCCTGCATGGGCACCTCGTTCCTGGACACACTTACTCACTGAACACAAGAAAGCAGCTTGTTTTGAAAGAAGAAACTCCCAGGAATTGGGAT
The DNA here is from genome assembly GCF_007565055.1 of Rhinopithecus roxellana. Classification (NCBI taxonomy): domain Eukaryota; kingdom Metazoa; phylum Chordata; class Mammalia; order Primates; family Cercopithecidae; genus Rhinopithecus; species Rhinopithecus roxellana. Next base: position 20,487,520 of record NC_044552.1, on the reverse strand, counting down.
TCAGCACCTGTTCTGCATGTAACTGGCATGTGTCTGCAACATCATTCCAACTTCAAGTGCTTTATCTCAGAGAGTTATGGAAATAAGTGATGATTATTCTCATTGTAAATATTGGGTATTTTGAATGTTAATGTCAAACAATGTGACTCCTCATGCTGGTGTCCCTCCCCTGCTGATCAGATCAGGTTCTGGTTCAATTCTGCCACTCCAGCTCCTGGGTTAGGGGCTTTGCTGTAAGTTTCTCTTTCTGGACTTTAGATCCTGAACCTGTCCTTGCTTCTCAGTTTATCTCACTGTACCCCTTTCCCTCAGTCTCTTCCTCTCTCTTTCCCCTGTCACTATTGTCTTTCTAATCTCCTGTTCTCTGAATATCTTCATTTCATCTCGTGTTTGTCTATTTCTCTGTTTGTCTTTCTGTTCTTCAATCTGTGTTTTTTGTCTCTGACTCTCTGTCAGTGTCTTTGTCTCACCTCTCTCTCTTGCTCTGCCCTGGCTATTTCCACTTTTCTATTTCTGACTCATTTTTGTTCTCTGTGTGCTCCTAGTCACTTTCTCTCCACTGTATCTCTGCTATATTTCTCTCTCTCCTCTGCTGTGTCCTCAATCTGTTTGTCTTCCTGAGGCTCTGTTTCTGTCTCTGATGCTCTTTCCTGATCTCTATTTTCTTTTCCTGTCACTTAATCTTTGCCCTTCTCTATCTCTCCTCATTTAGTCTTCCTTCCACACCCTCACCCTTCGCTCACCATCTCTTCCCACAATCAAATATCACTCCCTGGTACTTCCAGCTTCCAACCCTAGGAATTCATCATTCTGGTGGAGACTCCTTCTTCCAGGGCCTGGGAGGATAGGGCTAATCCTAAGGGTGCCTGCTTAGGCTATGTTAGCTGTGACAAGAACCTGCCATAGATTTGCACTGTTCTTTCCTAAAGAGCAATTGTTTTGAACAATAAATACTTCTCAGCTTTTTGTACATCTTTGTATGCACAGAGATGGTAGTTTTAGAGTTTTACCCAGTTTCATATTTCCTTGTTGGTAAGAGGCAGCCTCCTCATGCTATCATACCAGAGTCAATCTCCACTACTGATTAGTTCTTTATATAAATGGAAACATGCAGTATATACTATATGTTTTTGTGTCTAGAAGTTTGAAATCAAGGTGTCAGCAGAGCCATTCTCTTTCTCACAGCTCTAGGATAGAATCCTTCCTTGCCTTCTAATCCTTCCTTGACCAAAAATGAGAGTCAGAAATAGAGCAGTGGAAATAGCCAGGGCAGAGCAAGAGAGAGAGGGGAGACAAAGACACTGACGGAGAGTCAAAAATAAAATTACAGATTGAAGAACAGAAAGACAAACAGAGAAAGAGACAAAAACACAGAGATAGAAATGAAGATATTCAGAGAAACAGAAGGAGATTAGAAAGACAAATAGAGAATGCTTCCGTGCCTCTTCTGGCTTCTGGTGTTTGCCAGCACTCCTGTGTTCCTTGGCCTGTAGATGCATTACTCCAGTCACATGGCCATTTTCCCTGTGTGCCTTCACATCACCTTCCTTCTGCACGCGCCTATCCGTATGTCCAAATTTCCCCTTTTATGAGAATACCAGCTATCTTGGGCTAGACCCAGCCTATTGATCTGATTTTAAGTTGGTTACCTCTGTGAAGACCCTGATTCCAAATATGGTCACAGACTGAGGTACTGGGGGTGAGGAGTTCATTGTACCTTTTTTGGGGAGAAGGTGGGACACAGTTCAACCCATAACACCACCCAAATGATAACAAGTGAAGGCTATGTATTCAGAACTTGCTGTACCAAGACAATCCACCACCATTATTTGTGTTTGGCAGCGATTCACAACAGACAGAGGAGTGGGAAAGCACTATAGTGGAAAAAAGAGAAGGTTCTTGGTATGCCTTAACTAGAGGCTATGGCATGGGGAAGCTGTGGGCAGGCTAACTAGAAGAGGGGCATCATATGTGATTGGTTGGGAGTACATGTATGGCTTTCCTTCATTGGTCCTAAGTTGAAAGCAAGGGCAAAAATTAGGGAATTGTGAGTTATTATATTTACTAAGTGCTAGCCATTTGGAGCCAATTGGAACAGGGGTATTATTGTTTGTCTTCTCCTACTGTTTGCTACAGATAGTAGCTTGACTTCCTGGACTGGTTACTATAATAGTAGGTTGGCTTTCTGGGCTGGTTACTGCAGGTTGTAGGTCAGAGGTCTATTTTTACTTTCAGTTTGGCCATTATCCATTTGTATATTCAATCTCTCAAACTTTTTATCTTGGATCTCATATGGCTTGGGGATTGCTCTCTAGTTCAGGGAGTTTACAAGTCTACTGTGCATTCAGCCAGAGACAGTATCCTTTCTGGTCTTTTCTGAGCAAGCCCACCCTTGTGCATGTGTACAGTCTTCCAGACCACCAGAGATGAGTGGGTGGTCTGGATGACTGTGCACATGCACAAGGGTAGGGTGCCCTTCGGTCATACCTAGATGTCATTTTTAAATTTCTGGTAGATTTCTAAATTAAACATATTAACTTGTATGCTTCTGTTAGTATCCTTGAGCTGTCAGTTTTCCCTGATTACTCTTCACTGTGACCTCTATTGTTTTCAACCTTGCCCTTGGGCCGGATTTTTCCATGTTCTGCTCCAAATAAAGTCAACCCCTTCACACAGGGGCCCTGAGCAGCCAGTCATCAAGGTTTGCCATACCTACTAGGGCAGAACCTCTTTAACACAGAGTTGAAACTTTAGGGAAGTGGGAATAGGAGCCACCAGTCCTTCCTGTCCTCATGGCCTACTCTGGCCCTGTTGGAGCAGAACTTCCTTGTCAAGGAGTAGGAGTGGGGCTCACAGGAGCAATGGGAGTTACTGGTCCTCACAGACGACCCTTCATGTCTAGAGTGGGACTTCTACAACATGTTGGGAAGGGGAGAGATGAGCACAAACCCTGGCTTAAGTGCCACAGACTTTCATGGTCCCTACCAATACTCAGTAAGTGATTTTCAATACACTGTAGAAATTTGGTCAATTTCCAGAGACTTTAAATGAAAATCCTACCTGTACCTGGGATAAGTGAGGTACTGCACTTGTAGAATGTGGGAAATTACTTTTAAGATAGAGTCTGGTGTAATTTTAAGTAAACAGCACAGTTAAAACAAGAAGATCTTGGCCAGGCATGGTAGCTCATGCCTGTAATCCTAACACTTTGGGAGGCCAAGGTGGGCAGACCACCTGAGGTCAGGAGTTCAAGACCAGCCTGGCCAACATGGTGAAACCCCCCTCTCTACTACAAATAGAAAATTAGCCAGGTGTAGTGGCCAGCTCTGTAATCCCAGCTACTTGGGAGGCTGAGGCAGGAGAATTGCTTGAACCCAGGAGGTGGAAGTTGCAGTGAGCTGAGACCACACCACTGCACTCCAGCCTGGGCAACAAGAGTGAAACCCCTTCTTAAAAAAAAAAAAAAAAAAAAAAAAAGCAAAACTAGACTCTTATAGTTTGCAGATGAGAACAATGAAATCTCAAGAGATGATCGAGCATCTCACAGAAACAAAGGCAATAAAACTCATATTTAAACCTACTCATCTAAATTTATGTTCAAAGCTTTTATTTCACTACCAGGGCTATAATGTGGCCTGGAACACATGGCATGTATGTGTGTGCATATGTGTGTGTGTTGGACAAAGAGGTTGGAGGAAGTTTTTGATACTGGATCAAGCACTCTCAAAAATTAAAATTCCTAACTAGTGCTTCTGCCAACCAAATTCAAGACGATCATTTTTCCTAAGGAAAACCTGCCTGGTGGTATATGCCTTTGTTAACATCAAATTCGTTAAAATTAAAATTATACACACAAACACACACACACACACACATCCTTCCTGAATTAAACAGTTTTCTGCAGTGACTGGGAGTCACCTCCAACCATCCCAGGGGGGCAGTTTTGTTTTTGTTTTTTGAGACAGAGTCTCACTCTGTCACCTAGGCTGGAGGGCAGTAGTGGATCTCAGGTCACTGCAATCTCTGCCGCCCGGGTTCAAGCAATTCTCCTGCCTCAGCCTCCCGAGTAGCTGGGATTACAGGTGCCTGCCACCACGCCCAGGTAATTTTTGCATTTTTTAGTAGAGATGGGATTTCACCTTGTTGACCAGGCTGGTCTTGAACTCCTGGACCTCGTAATCCACCCACCTCGGCCTCCCAAAGTGCTGGGATTACAGGCGTGAGCCACCGCACCTGGCCTGGGGGCAGTTTTAAACATTATCTCCATAGTCAATGAAAAAGGCCAGGCTGCTCCGCACCTGGCAGGGCCAAGGTGTCTCCTGCCTGCCTCCTGTGAATTTACCCAACTTAAATCTCAAAGCCTACAGCTTTTCCCAAATTTTGATGTTTCTCTCAAGGGAAATGCCCCGACTCTGGATGCACCTTGGCCTCGAGTTCTTCATGGCATTGATTTGGGAGTCTAGGTTGTGCCCGGAGATGGGGAGAACTCAGAGTTCTGGAGACAGGCCGTCCCATACAGTTTTTAAAACTCCACCCGCTGGATTACCTGAGGTCAGGAGTTCAGGACCAACCTGGCCAACATGGTGAAACCCCATCTCTACTAAAAATATGAAAATTAGCTGGTCACGGTGGTGGACACCTGTAATCCCAGCTACTCAGGAGTCTGAAAGGGGAGAATTGCTTGAACCCGGGAGGCAGAGATTACAGTGAGCCAGATCGCACCATTGCACTCCAGCCTGGGCAACAAGAGCAAAAATCTGTCTCAAAAAATAAACACATAAATAAAAACAAAACCCACCCATGTAGGACCATTCAGGGTCGTGATGACTGGAGAACCACCCGGAGGCCAGGCGGCGAGAGGCTGCAAATTCCCTGGTTCTGAGGCCTCAGGAAAGAGCCCACCTGCCGGGTAAGGGTCTCCAAAAGTGAAAAGGAACCTGCACCCTGCCCAAGGGAGCCGAGTCCTTTGAACCCTGCGGTGGCTTCATGGTTGCTTCCCGGATCCACTTGCCATAGTCTCAGGGTTGGAGCAGCTTGGCGTTTGCTCCCGGGCCTTCCCCTGATGGGAGAAGGAAGCCTGCGTGGGAACTTGAAGTTTTTCGGGTCAGAATCAGGTAGTGGTAGTGGTAGTGGTAGTGGTAGTGGTTGGTAGTGGTAGTGGTAGTGGTAGTGGTAGTAGTTGTTTGAGACCAAGTGAGCCACCGCACCCAGTCAAGAATTGGCTGTTTAAGAAAGACTACTTTTCCACGTAAGAAGTAGGGTTCTTTGGGCCAAATGTTGAGCTTTTCTCTCTCCTTTTTCCTATGTGCTTGATGAAGAGAATGCAATAGGAAGAATGTGAAGATTTTTAAAAATTGTTTTTGGTTGTTTCACGTTTGGGGATTATTCTTCCCTGCAAGGAAAGAAGAGTTACAGAGAATAAAGAAAAAACTCGTTTTGTTTTCCTTTGCATAAAGCAAAGGGGCCGCAATTCTCATCCTGCCGGCTGGTTAGCTTGGTTGGTTAGTGTTGTGTTAATCATGCTAAAGGTCATGGGTTTTGATCCCCTTACGGGCCACATGAGGGGAATTAGTTCTTTACCACTTTTGTTGATCACATCTCCTGTGAATTCTGCTTACAGTTTCTCCGAAAATAAGCTCTATATCACCACTACTGAACTGGGAACACGGTCTTTTAAAAGAATAATGTGACCAAGGGCGGTGGCTGACGCCTATAATCCCAGCCCTTTGGGAGGCCGAGGTGGGCGGATCACTTCAGTTCAGGAGTTCCAGACCAGCCTAGCTAACATGGTAAAACCCCGTCTCTACTAGAAATACAAAAATTAGCCAGGCATGGTCTCAGGCGCCTGTAATCCCAGCTACTCAGGAAGCTGAGACAGGAGAATCGCTTGAACCCGGGAGGGAGAGGTTGCAGAGAGCCAACATTGCGCCATTACATTCCAGCCTAGCTGATAAGAGTGAAACTCCATCTCAAAAAAAAAAAAAAAAAAAAGAAGAGAAGAGAAAAAAAAGTAACATGTGAGAGCTAAGATGGAGGCCTTCATTTTTGTTTTTAAGTAAAATTGAGTAAGGTAAGGCGTGTGTGCTAAAGGAAGGGGAAATAGCATTAAACAGTTTCCAGTTTTGTTTTAGACAAAACTTTTGGAAACATCGTTTCACGATAAACTTGTGAAAGACAAAAAAATATTCTATTTGTTGTGACTGGTTAGAATTCTGTCATAGATTCCCATTTGTCCCTGGCTAAGCACACTTCGTGGTCTTGCAAGTCGTCTCCAAGGTTTAACA